>NC_048560.1:6070756-6100512 GCF_902806685.2 Maniola hyperantus
TGAAAAGTATCCTATGTCACTCTCTAGGTCTTTCCGTCGATCCGTTGTGGCGTGAAGACAAACCAACCAACGATTAGTATGGTGCATAAAGGACTCGCAATATTTGCTCTATGTGTCAAAAGTACGATTTTAGTCCGTAATCTTAGTCATTTAACATGGCTAATATCCTTTAAAAAAAATATCTAAGGGAAAACCTACGTAGTAGTACATCCAAATTCTTTGGGGAAAACTGTAGTTTTGACATATTATGTCAACACAGAGCAATTTTTTTTCTAGCGCTTAGCTGCAATTAAACCTGCTGGCAAGTGATGAAAAATGGCGAGCGAATGAGAATTTTGAAAAATAATCACGCTACCTGAAGCTTAAAGAGGCGGTTTTAGAAAAATAAGCTTATTATTACCCCTTCCAGGTTAGCCCACTATCATCTTAGACTGCATCATGATTTACCATCAGGTGAGATTGCAGTCAAGGGCTAACTTGTATCTGAATTAAAAAAAAAAAAAAGCTTTTCGAATGATAATCGCCAAACTTCGTTTCAAAGAAGGCACGCGATGATGATGATGATGATAAAAGTTTTCCGTAACTATAGTCGACGCATTTTAAACTGAGTCATCGAGTTATCTGTCTGTTTCGCTCGCACTTTTAGGTCGTAGGTAAGTGCGAGCGAAACAGACAGATAAGTCGACGACTCAGTTTAAAATGCGTCGACTATAGTAGCCATCTACGGAACCTTACTTTAAGTGTTTTTTGACCGCTGACACGCACTTGACCAGTTTTTTAAATATCATTGAAACCTTACAACGCAATTTTGTAATATTCCGTCCCAAGGTTACGCTCGTCTAACAATAACTGGCTTTTCACAAATTTGCCGGCGAAACGAAGATAATGACGAGATATTTCAAATTCTCAAGGCAAGGTATAACGCCACGAGAATCAAATAAATGAATTGCAATGTTTCTACGTTGAACCTTGCAGTTTTCAAATTACTATTCAAATGACTGCAAAACTCATGGATATTGGAATTTTACCTTATTAGTTACTTTTGAAAGAATTCCGAAGAACTTCAATCAAAAAGTGTACAAACAATAGTAGGTACCTACTTCAAATAAATTTATTTGACTTTGACTACCTATTTGGATTTCGAAATTTTAATTGAACGTGCTCAGCAGACAATGGAGAGAACAGAATAGAATAGAATATTTTTTATTCAAGTAGACTTTTTACAAGCGCTTTCGAATAGTCGGGTAGTTTTAATTTACCACTGGTTCGGAATGCCGTTCCTACCGAGAAGAACTAGCAAGAAACTCGGCGGTTGCTCTTTTTAATTTTACAATTTACAATGTTATTATACCATACTATACAAGCCATTGCAGCCCCGTGCATTGCTGGAGCGAGTCAAATCCAAGCTTTTTAGGGTTCCGTACCTCAAAAGGAAAAACGGAACCCTTATAGGATCACTTTGTTGTCTGTCTGTCTGTCTGTCTGTCTGTCTGTCCGTCTGTCTGTCAAGAAACCTACAGGGTACTTCCCGTTGACCTAGAATCTTGAAATTTGGCAGGTAGGTAGATCTTATAGCTGATATGGGGGGAAAAATCTGAAAACCGTGAATTTAGGGTTAGATCACACAAAAAAAATTAATTGCGGTCATGAACTAATAATTAGTATTTTCAACTTTCGAAGTGAGTGACTATATCAAGTGGGGTATCATATGAAAGGTCTTCACCTGTGCATTCTAAAACAGATTTTTATTTATTTTTATGCATCATAGTTTTTGAATTATCGTGCAAAATGGCGAAAAAATACGACTGTAGTACGGAACCCTCATTGCGCGAGCCTGACTCGCACTTGGCCGGTTTTTTTATCATTTACATAGTCTTCGACTGTATAATATGCTTTTTTTGTGAGCATACTTTTAACACATCTTTTATACTTGTGTAAAGGAAAGTCTAAAATTGTATGTAGACGTTGTTATTGTTGTAAATAGAGAGGAATGGAGAGCTCGATTGCGGTAAAATGACAGCGCGGCTAGTGTGACGATCGCAATAATCTCTGATTTGCTTGATTGACGATTCTCCCAACACTGCGTCTTCCGGTGCGAGGTCGCCATTCCAGCAACTTGGGACCCCAACGTCTATCGGTTTTACGAACTATGTGCCCTGCTTATTGCCACTTCAGCTTCGAAATCCGTTGAGCTATGTCGGTTACTCTAGTTCTCCTACGGATCTCCTCATATCTGATTTGATCATGTAGAGGAACTCCAAGCGTAGTTCTCTCCATCGCCCGCTGAGTGAATCTGAGGTTTCTTATGAGGCCCATAGTTAGCGACCATGTCGTGTTACCGTGTCAGATTCTGAATAGATTACGTGAAAAATTACACTCAATCACTTGTATGCATTGCATATGCATTGTACCACGTCCTCGTTGTCCTCGGAATCAATGGAAACCTCGGGAATAACCTCGGCTTTGGTTATTACGGTACCCACTTGTAACAGCTGGTCTTCCATGGTAATTAAAACCATTATTGCTACGGTAATTACTATGAAACTGATCTTTATTATTGTAGCTGTTATGTCCTCTGAAGCCACGGAAGTAACTTCTGCCCAGGGGCTTACCTCTAACATACTTTTAAACAGATCCTGGCAGGGTCGCGATGTGGTGAGCGTGGTAGCTCTCCATCGCCCGCTGAGTGAATCTGAGGTTTCTTATGAGGCCCATAGTTAGCGAACATGTCTTGTTACCGTGTCAGATTCTCAATAGATTACGTGAAAAATTACACTCAATCATTTAAAAAATCTGATCGGTTTACTGAATACCTCATCTCCTCTCCGCTCCGCTTAGGTGGAAACCGGGCCTAAGATTCGTGTACTGAATGACTCGTAGCCCCGTTGCCTACTTATGTGATCTAATTCCCTAATGATACAATAGATAGGTATTCAATTGGGCAAGCGCCTCAAATGGGGCGTCTTATTCGGAGCGCACACAAACCTACATACAAGTGGGTTAACTGTTTTAATTATACCTCTTTTGATAATATTTGTATGTATAAAAATATCGTCTTTTATATAAAAATCGGTCAAGTGCGAGTTGGACTCACACACGAAGTAATGAACCATTGTAAAAGGAATAACACTTTTTTCTTTATTAGGGTTCCGTACCTCAAAAGGAAAAACGGAACCCTTATAGGATCACTTGGTTGTCTGTCTGTCGGTCTGTCAAGAAACCTAACCTATTGCGCTGGAACCATGTCTCATTAACATCGAAATGACGTCATTTTGACGTCAGCCGAAATAAAGATACACCATCAGCTCGAAACTTCAGTCTAGTGCTGACGTCACTAAAATGGCGGTTACGCGCATTAGCAATTTGCGGGACTTAAAGTAATGTGTACGTATTTTACGCTACACGATCAACATAGCCTTTGTTAACACTTGATTATGCAACCTTGCGTAAGATTATTGTGATAAAAAAATTCGTGAAAACTTCAATGTCAAACCAATTGCGATATGCGAATCGCGTCAATCTTCCGTTGCGATTTTCCCATCCATATTTTTTTATCTGCAAAATTTTTATGTAAATTTTGTTTTTAAATACCTACTTGCCACGTTTTTAAAACGAACTAAAAATCACTATCCATATTATAAATATTAAAGTGTGTATTAGTTGGTTTGTTCATTTGTCCTTCAATCACGTCGCAACGGAGCAACGGATTGACGTGATTTTTTGCATGGTATTGTTAGAGAACTGGAGAGTGACATATGCTACTTTTTATCCCGGAAAATCAAGGAGTTACCACGGGATTTTTAAAAACGTAAATCCACGTTACGAAGTCGCGGGCATCAGCTAGTTATAAAATTATTTTATTTTATTTTATTTTTATTTTTATATAAAGGCACACAAAACAGGTTTCAGCTATAAATGGTCCAAATAAAAATAAAAACAATCGATTAAGATCTAAGCGGTAACCCTTTATATGTGTACACAACAATGCTTAAATAAATATATGCACTAACTAACTTATAAGATACAATATTACAGAATTATAGGAGAATACCTTGTAAATTTTGAATTGTAACGTGGATCGACGGGACTTTTTGCATGGGTGTAGTGAAAGACCTGACCTGACATTAGCCACCTTTATCCCGGAAAATCAAAGAGTTCCCACGGGATTTATAAAAACCTATATACACGCGGACGAAGTTCTAGGCATCAGCTAGTGTTAGATTATATAGATAGGAATAAACCTATAGTAAATTGAAATGGTACACAGTTTCAGGGGACTCCCCCAAATACCTCCGATGCAATGCAAGATATGATGGCCTAAGAGCCGGCGCGTGCCAGACCTTTTTTATTTTATAAAAGCTGAAAGTTTCTCTACGTATTGTCCCCAACACTGGGAGGGACATTTGTTTTGAGGTTTGTTTAGATCATGGTGGCTTTGGGAGATAATAAAAAGATAAAAAAAAATAAGAAAAATAATAATTAAAAAAAAAATTTGAATTAAGTCTAATATTTTTATATTTTCTTCAGAGTAGTATTAGAAATCACGTCATGCATTTCCAGATACTTAGCATGGTGGCAACTCCCTGCCAGGCAGCTTTAAAGTTTTATAAATTATTAACGTTTAAGGGTGTCTGGCGGGAGTTCCCACGACAATTAGGTTGAGATCTATTGAGCATACTTTGACTTTGCTCAGACATAAGATTGAGTTAAAACGAGACAGATTAACTCTTTCTTAAGTCTAAGCTAAGTCAGAGTGCGCTCTATAGATCTCACCCTGTCTGGCAATGCATGACGTGATTTCTAATACTACTTAAAAAATATAAAAAATTATACTTTGACGTAAGATTTTTGACACCTTTATTACCTGTTATCTCCCAAAGATACCATAATCCAAACAAACGTTCCTCCCAGAGTTGGGGACACAGAAACATTCAGCTTTTATAAAATAAGGAAGGTCTGGCACGCGCTGGCTCTCTCTCCATAAACATACCTACTGAAAATCGTAATAACGTGCGACGACCGTAAGAACCATGGAATGCATTTAGTAAATGTTTACTCAATGCAATACAAGCTTTTGCTCACAACATTGTCCGCGTGATGTAATTTGTAGGTAGCCTATAACGGCTATAACACTCGGGGATAAGTGTTTTTTTTAAAATGGGCAACTCACTCCAGAGTCTAGAGTCTAGACCAAAAAATTACTAAGTATGCCAAAAATGATTTCACAAAAAAGACCTAATGTTCTCTAAGACAGTTTCCACGTTTGTACTATGGTTTTGGATTCCCGATTAGGTACTGTCCCAGAAATAAAATACTGGTTAAGTGTGAGTCGGACTAGCACACTAAGGGTTCCGTAGGTACCTAACTAACTGCCATCGTACTAGAAATAACACTTTATTTTTTTTTGTGATGTAAGCACAAATTCACGGTTTTCGGATTTTTCCCTCTACTTGTGCTATAAGACATTGCTATTGGCTATCTGCCTTTCATGATTCTAGGTCAACGGGAAGTATCCTCATCATCATCATCATGATCAACCCATATCAGGCTCACTACAGAGCACGAGTCTCCTCTCAGTATGAGAAGATTCCTTATATGTTTTGAATGTTTGATTGCCTTGACGAGTTATGACAGACAAGACAGACAGACAGGCAACGAAGTGATCCTAAAAGGGCGAGGCCACGACACTGCGGTGCGACATCGCATCGCAAAAACGATACCGCATCGCGATGCGATGCGTTGACGCAACGCAAAAGTTTCATCGCTTACAGCATCGTACGAGAAAACTCTGACCATGAATTTCTAGTAAGCCATGGACCGCACTACCCGTATCCTACTTCTATACTTGCGTTAAGACGCATCAAGAAAAACACACACAGCACAGAATGGCACACAGAGAGGTGTGTGTGTGAACGGGAATACGTCCTCGTACGGTGCGGCACCCCGCACAGTGTATTAGATTGCGACGTCGTAGATTTTTGCGACCCGACGTCGCATCGCAGTGTTGTGGTCTTAGCTTAGCTACAGAGTTCCTTTTTTCTTTGGTGATACGGAACCCTAAAAATACTGTGGCGGTGCTCTTCTTAGTTGAAATTGAAATGCATAATTGGCATATTGCAATTGTATAGAAAAACAATAGACACCCCATTCTTGCCACGCAGTGTTAATTTAGCAAATTACCCTTTAACACCTCAGCCAGGAATCGAACCTTGAACGTGATAGTAGCGAGGTCGCAGCCGCTCTTGCGGAAGGTTACCTTGTATATAATCGTTAAGATTTACAACATCATAATTTCAACTCTATGATTTAAATGCTAAAGAATAAATTACACTGACAAATTGTTTCTGATAAGCTTTAAGGAATATTAGCACTTATTATGCAAATCATTAAGGTTTCGTTTAGTCTGTCTATGTACATAATTTATTAAAGATATGCAAATACAACAATAGTACTTGACTCTTAAGACTTATGTAATAGAGTATGGAATCCTTCAACGAAATTAAATTTGTAAAGTTTCAAAGAATATTGGCACTTATAAATATACAGGATAAGGTTTTATTTAGTTTGGCGGTCTGTTTGGTCTTCAATTGGGTCAGCTGTGTAGCGAATTTTTGGCACTTTTTCGCGTGGCAACAAGCAGAATGCAGATACTGACTCTCCGAATGCGGTAAAGTTGCGGTCCTACCACAGAATACGGTATTTGACTTATTTGACAACTAGTCAAATCAGTAACTTTTTATCAAACGTCAAAACGCGCGCTTAGTATGCGATATTCTATGAAATACCGATGTGTGACGTCACAATCATTTGACGTGCTTTTTTTAGTTTAATCGATAATTTAAAATGGTTATTACACTTAAAGTTAAAACCAACAAAGGACGTGGATTTTACGTATTTTGGAAGACCTTTAATAATCACTGAGAAATAATTTTTTTGATGTAGTCAAATACCCAATTGTAAATAGGGTAATAGGAGTGGCATTTGCTGTGTTTAATATCCAACATTAATTCTAAGCAACTTACTCAAACAAAAAAAATCGGTCAAGGCCGAGTCGGACTTGCACACGAAGGGCCTGTTAATTTTTAGGGTTCCGTACCTCAAAAGGAACAATGGAACCCTTATAGGATCACTTTGTTGTCTGTCATGAAAATCAATACAATCATGAAATCTGGCAGGTAGGTAGGTCTTATAACAGACATTAGGGGAAAAATCTGAAAACCGTGAATTTGTAGTTACACCACACAAAAAAAAATTAAATTGTGGTCATGAACTAAAAATTAGTATTTTCGATTTTCAAAGTAATATAACTATATCAAGTGGGGTATCATATGAAAGGGCTTCACCTGTGCCTTCTAAAACAGATTTTTAATTATTTTTATGCATCATAGTTTTGGAATTATTGTGCAAAATGTCGAAAAAATACGACTGTAGTACGGAATCCTCGCTGCGCGAGCCTGACTCGCACTTGGCATTTATGAGTCGACCAGTGAGTCAGGACTTTTCTTTTTATATATTATTATTATAATACAAAAACCCATACAAGTCTTATTACCATCTTTAGTGGACAATAAATAATAATATACTGCTCATAGTATGATAATCATGATAATACTATGTGTCTTCAAGGTTCGTAACGCGGAAACTTGTTACGCGTGCTATATTAAACGTAAACATAGTATATAATAGTATATACGTAATCGGCAATGTTCGGTTGTGTTCGGCGTAGGAGTGTTACATCTTCGGTTATTTTAATTAAAAGCAAAAATGTTATAGTACCTAGGTGTGTAGTTCTATGGTAGAGATTGTGAAACTTTTTTTTACAAACATTGCGCTTAGAGTTTCTCTACGTGATCCAATCTTTCTAAATAATAATAATATAATAGGCTTGAAACCATACAGAGGCAGTTTCTTAAATACTTAGCTTTTAAAGACTTTAAAAAATTTAATAGTTATGAGGAAGCGTGTACTCACTACGGTATCGGCTCACTGGAACATAGAAGGGAACAATGTGATATGTTGTTACTGCAAGCAATTTTAACCGGCTCAATCGATTGTCCTAGCTTACTCTCAGCCTTTTCATTTAATGCTCAACCATTAAGAACGCGTCACACGCGCCTTCTAAATGTTCCCAAATCTAACTCAAATTATGCGCGAAATTCTATAATTCCACGCTTGGTACGTACTTATAACAATCAGTTCGCTGAGTTTGACTTATTTTACCTATCAAACAATAAATTTAAAAAGGAATTAAGAAACTATCATCGTAAAACAAAAAAAAAAAGTAGCTAACATCTAAATATGCATGCAATCATACACTCCCATTTACACACACACACACATGCACACACGCTCACACATACTCATAAGCACACACTCACACACGCATACACACACACATACAATAATAAAAAAATATTTATTTAAGAAAAAATATTTACAGGTTACAACAAATTCAGGTATAATCATAAACTCGAAGCTTGAGTTTTTCCGTATACCGAAGCCGTTAACATTAGGTATCTACACGTCTAACACGTAACATTTACCTAATTAAAAGCTAAATAACAATTACTTATAAACTAACAACATTGAACCAAATGTAGGATATTTTAAAACTTATATTTAGTAGGTAAAAACGCAATATAAAAATTAATCGCTAAATGTGTCGTAATCGCAAATCTCGAGAACAGCTGAACCGATTACGCTAATTCTTTTTTTATAATATTCCTTGAAGTACGAGAATGGTTCTTACGGAGGGAAAATTTTAAAAAAATCCTGAAAAGAATCGACTGTTAGGCGGTACGAAGTTCGCCGGGGCAGCTAGTTTGAAATAAAAAGAACCAGAGGAACCGACGTAGATCAGCAGGTTGTAATGCTGATGTGGCAATCGGCAGGGCACAGATAGACGATATCAAACGAGTCAGTCGTAGCGAGCTAGAGCTGGATTCAGGCGCGGCGTAAGATCGTGGCGTGTGGATCTTTGTCCAGCGGTCGTGGGACGTATATCGGTTGATGATGATGATGATGATGATGATGATGATGATGATGATGATGATGATGATGATGATGATGATGAGTCTAGGCGGATTAAAATGTATTCCTCGCGGATATTACATGATTCTTCTTATTATGAACTAGCTTATGCTCGCGACTTCGTCCGCGTCGATTACGCAAATTTCAAACCCCTATTTCACCCCCTTAGGGGTTGAATTTTCAAAAACCCTTTCTTAGCGGATGCCTACGTCATAATAGCTATCTGAATGCCAAATTTTGGCTCGATTCGTCCAGTTGTTTGAGCTGTGCGTTGATAGATCAGTCAGTCAGTCAGTCACCTTTTCCTTTTATATATTTAGATGTATTAGTAATTACTTATTAGTATGGATGTGTAAAGTGGGTAATCACCCTTATGACATTGGATATGCAAATTGCAAGTGTCAGTCATGTAACGAACACGGAATAAACGGATTGTGTGAATATTCTCTGCGTCTAATTTGCTTCCCTTCGCCCTCAGTACATAATGATAATGATAATAGTGAAGATATATTTGTGTTTGTTCTATCATATTCGAAACAATTCGACTTATACTTAATCATTGTATCTCTGTTGTCCCCAGGCGGTAGACTGGTGGTCGGTCGGCGTGCTAACCTACGAGCTGTTGACGGGGGCATCCCCCTTCACGGTGGAAGGGGAGAAGAACACCCAGCAGGAAATCACCAAGCGCATCGTGCGTTGCAGTTACCCCGTGCCGAACGATGTCAGTCCCGAAGTGCAGGACTTTATTAAAAAGTACGTTTTTATTGCTTGATAGGTTTGCACTTGACGACAATCATGCTTAAAAAAGCAACGATGGAGCGCGTTTGCCTAGAAGATGTCTATTCATTCTTGTTTTGAATTCATTCAGGCTATACGTCCCTTAGCGATTCGTATCATTTTTGGGTGTTTGGTTTCGGATTGACTATGCTGCGTAGGCCCTACTGGCCGCTACAGCGTCACCGGGGGGGTTGGCGAGCGCGAAGCTCCGCCTGGGGGTGAGCCCTAGGACTCGAAGAAATAATTCGAGAGGTCGGGGGGCAACGTCCTCCTAAGGGCGCCTCCTGTGAGGCTCGGACCACGGCTTAGGATGACGTTGGGATGGGTGGAATTGTTGGACTACTGGGGTTCGTATCAGAAAAGTGTACGTGTTTATAGTATACTAGCTGACCCGCCCCAGCTTCGCTCGGATGGAATTCAGAAAATCAAGGTGGGGGTTGAATTTTCAAAAATCCTGAAACACGTATTTCTTCATTTGTGACCAAGAACCCAAATACCAATTTTCATGTAAATAACTTGACGGACTAAAATGACGGACTTTCATACGAACTTCCAACCCCCACTTAGGGGTGGAATTTCGAAAAATCCTTAGTATAATCCTTAGGGTACCCACTCTTTATCAAGAACACACCCTCAAAATTTCATTTCTCTAGGACCAGCGGTTTAGACTGCGTTGATATAAGTCGGTCAGTCAGTCAGTCAGTCAGGATGTCGAATTTTATATGTAAAAAGAAGAAGGAGGAACTAAACTGTTAATTGGGGCATTCCGTGGATGAAGTGTAATCTTTGCTAATCAAAACGAAAGCCATTTATAAATTGAAGTTATTTTCTGTTTCTTACAGATTGTTAGTCAAAGACCCGCGACGTCGTCTCGGCGGCGGTGACAAGGACGCGGAAGAACTGAAGAGGCATCCCTTTTTCCAGGTTAGATATCATTTCCAATTTTACTTTCTAGCCATGCTTCGAAAGAACTACTTGGCTAAAACCAACATTTATTTAAGTAATGATGAGTTCCAAAATTCAAGAAAACCTTGGGTATCATCAAAATCTTCTAACTGTGTCCCATTTTTGACATAATCTGGGACTTAAATCTAAAAAAAACAACATTAAATTAAAACTAAAATAAATTAAATTAAATCTAAAACCTCATCGAGACCACCGCAGCGAGGCATTGTACCCAAGATGCTTGCAGCATTACCCCTTTGGATGGCCAAACTAATTCTTTGACCAAGGTAGCTGCCAGCTCTTGGGTCCCCGGTTGACTCGATAACTCTTTTCGCAATTCTGGGACTGGAAAACAATAAGCTGATATTTAAGTGTGTTCCATTTTCGAAACCACAGAATCTGCAATGGGAAGCGATATCCCGATATCTAACTTTGTCCCATTTTTAAACCACAGAAGTCCAATATTTAACCGTATCCCTTCTTTGACCTACAGAATATGGATTCGCATGCGATATCTTGATGTTAACCATGCTCCATTTTTGACCCACAGAATCCAGATTGGCAAGCGATATCCTGATATTAATCATGTCCCATTTCTGTCCCACAGAACCTGGACTGGGAGGCCGTATCCCGACGGGAAGTGTCGGCGCCGTTCGTACCGCAGCTGTCTCATGCGGCGGACACCTGCAACTTCGCTGATGAGTTCACGCGCATGCCTCCCACGGATTCTCCCGCGCAGGCACCCAAGCATTACGACAAACTGTTCCTTGGTAAGACATCATCATATCTTACTACCTTCCGTGTTTTCTAAGCGCTCCTTCTATTCAGGCGCAGAAGCATTATGATATGTACGGGAGCGGTGTGCAGGCTCGACCGTACCAAAGGGGAGATCTCCCACCGAGCGGTTGGTTGTGCTCGGTAGCGCCAGCTGGGCCGACGGTTATGTCCGACTTCTATATATAGTCCAGATTGCAGAAAACTCCGTTAGTGCGATTACTATCGGCGGTACATTTGTTCGGGACTACGTCATCGATTGAACAGCGCCATCTAGTTTCTATTGTGGCAACCGCCACAAACTGTTCCTCGGTGAGACAGCACTGTCTTTATCATCATCATCACCACAACATCACATAACTATAAAGTACGTGACAGGTCGAAATGAACGTAGCGATCTACCAATCGCACACCTCAAGCATCAGTGAGCGATCAAGGGAGTGTTTACTCACTGTCAGACCAGAATAACCACTAAAACCCAGCGGAGTCGTCTCCGTCATGATGGGGCAACACGGAAACTGTTAGATGCGATGTTAGGTGGGGGTGTCTGGTGCAAATGGAAACAACCACTGAGTCTGGTAGATACCCCTTTATTGTCCACACTTTAAACTTATTGTTTATAAAATATAGGTATGTGCTTGGATTATACCACTCGCGGGACCCCAGTGAAGGGTCGGTTCGGGCCATAGTTACTCTCCTCCAGTCTTTATCTTAAAGCCTGGCCGGCAGGCAGAAGCCGGGTCCGTAGCCAGGGAAGATGAGACAGAAGAATGGAAACTGACTGATTTGGTTGCGATGTAGCATTTTTATAGGCCACATACTGCTGATTGGCAAATTATTGATGTCAATTCGGAAATAGCAATTCAGCAATATGCGGCTTAGGCTAGGGTTGTAACAGAACGCAATTTGCATACTACTGTGTCGTCTCAGCGATAGGTTTTTTTTTAAAGAATATTAGCCATGTTAAATGACTAATATTCCTCTTTCCTCTCCAACTAAGCGTCAGGCTTGTGCTAGGAGTAGGTACGACAATAGTGCAACGGGCGGGGTTTGAACCGTCGACCTTTCGGTTTTCAGTCCACTCCTTTACCGGTTGAGCTATTGAGGCTTCTATACAGGATGCCCCCGCTTTTATGCTTCTGGGTCCACGTTTACGGCCTGAGGTAGTGCATATCTGCGCCTCCTGCCTCCCTGGCGTTTGGGGCGTATAGGATGATTATTCCGGCCGGTATTTTTTTCGGTCATATGGTATCTATACCACACCAGATAGAATTAACTGAAAAATATACTACTGAATAATTTTTATTGTTCTGAGCCATAAATTATCATTTTCCGTGGTTACTTTAGAGACTAGCTTTAATTTAGTCCACCTACACTAGTTCGTCCTCAAAAATTTGCTCTGGTTAATAGATCTGACACCATTAATAGAATTAAGTTTGTTACTGCTTTAATTGCTTCCTGTCTATCTATTTATAGCTCTGTATTCTATATCTATCTGCCAATTCGCACTTGGCCAGCCTGGTAGACTATGGCGACCATATCTTGTCATTTATAAATAACTAGCTTATGCTCGCGACTTCGTCCGCGTGGACTACACCAATTTCAAACCCCTATTTCACCCCCTTAGGGGTTGAATTTTCAAAAATCTTTTCTTAGCGGATGCCTACGTCATAATAGCTATCTGCATGCCAAATTTCAGCCCGATCCGTCCAGTAGGTTGAGCTGTGCGTTGATAGATCAGTCAGTCAGTCAGTCACATTTTCCTTTTATATATTTAAAATTTAAAATTTCAAAAATTGCATAACCGGCAGGAATCGAACTTGCATCTTCTGGGTTCGCGCCTGGTACCTTGACCACTAGGCCACGGTTTCGCTTACTGCTAGTGACAAAATTTGTGATATGTATGTTCACTCAGTACTGAAGCGACTGTTTACTAACTTGTCATTTATATCGATGGTTGTATAATATGTTGTATGCTATTGTTGCAGGTTATTCGTACGTAGCGCCCAGCATACTGTTCTCAGAAAACGTGATCTCGGACCAGATTTGGATGCAGGCGACTGGCCAGAAGCATGACAAGTTAAAAGGATGGGTTGCTAAGGTAGATTATAGTAGAATAAACTAGTGAGATTTTTCTCGGACTAAGAATAAGGAGACTTGGCATTAAAATAATAACACCTTGTTAAAGCAAGCTAGGTGTATAGAAAAGCTCTGAAGAGTGATAGAGACATAAACACAGTTTTTTGTCTTTGTCATAGTTTAACGTTGTAGTTTGTGCCCAACAAACCTCTGTGATAGTAATTTATTGCGAATATTACGAGTTTTTATTTAGTTTTCTGTTTTAAATTTAGTATTGAAGGTGTGTAGAAGCTATTTATGTTGCATTGCTGTGTAAAAGTTGCAGCGAACGCAAATTATGAAACATAACTTTTGCTACACAACATAACATAGCTGAGTTTGTTGTGGGCTCTTCTCAGACCTGGGCGCGTTTGGAACCCTCGTAGCTTTAGTTTTAAGTTTGCGTAATAATTATCACCACTATAATCTTAGAAATCCAACATCTGACCTTCAAAAAGAGTTATTAATTACCTATTTTGAATAAATCATTTGACTTTGACTTTGACTAACCTTTCTTTCATACGTGAGTATTATTTCATTTTGTTGTTTTGTCCCTTTCGGGTATACGCGTTTGACAAGTCTCTTGATTCTTAGTCTGGGAGAGTTTTTTTTTTTTTTTTTTAATTTAGACATAGACATTTGACATGGACATTGACACAGACTATATACTCATAACAATCAAAAGCGCAGAGAACGCGTTTTTTTTTCAATAAATTAACTGAACGCAATTTAAACTTTATGCACAGGATTCACCGTTTTTCCAAAAGTACTCCGTGGATCTAAGCACGCCTCTACTGGGGGACGGATCTTATGCAGTTTGCCGGAAATGCATACATCGACAGACCGGAAAAGAATATGCTGTTAAGGTCAGTGTACATTATTTCGGATCAGATAGTAGGGGAGCGTAAGATGTTAAATAGGGACTTACTCGAGCGTCGTGGGGACCTATTGGATTGTGAAGATTATGGTGCTAAAAAGAAAGAAAGGTTATATGATGTAATCCTCTTTCACTGGTGGGGAGAGCGCGTACAAGTTTTCAAAAGTGTAAAAAAAATATAGTCACAAAGTCAAAGTAGCTCCTATTCAAAAGACTGACGATTTAGACGCAACCAAAAGTCATGACCGATGTTTGAAACTTTCTGACTCTCCCATTTCCTTATGTCACGCTCAAATTGTTAGATCAATGAAATGCACTTTTTCTGCATCTAATCAGCTTGCCTTGTCTTAATCTGACGCGCTCGAGTGAATCCCAAAATCCCCTCTTGGGCTCCCCTACCAAGACCTAGCGCATTATGAGTTATATTGCGTAAAATTTAACTGCTCACACGCCATTTTAATTCTGTGTCAAATTTCATGTTAAAAGTACGATTTTAGTCCTTACTTTAAAGGTGAACCGTACTTTTGACATGACCATGACCCATAGGGTCAAAATGGCACGTAAGGAGTAATTTTGTATGGACTATATATAGCCACACACATAGCCAATGCATCCGAGTTTTCCCAAAAAATAAAGCTTGTATACATAATATCTACATTGTTGCCAGTGATCACATATGGATCCGAGACATGGTCGCTAACTATGGGCCTCATAAGAAAGCTCAGAGTCACTCAGCGGGCGATGGAGAGAGCTATGTGCGGAGTTTCTCTACGTGATCAAATCAGAAATGAGGAGATCCGTAGGAGAACTAGAGTAACCGACATAGCTCAACGGGTTGCGAAGCTGAAGTGGCAATGGGCAGGGCACATAGTTCGTACAACCGATAGACGTTGGGGTCCCAAGGTGCTAGAATGGTGACCTCGCACCGGAAGACGCAGCGTTGAAAGACCCCCCCACTAGGTGGACGGACGACATCAGACGAGTCGCAGGGAGCCGCTGGATGGCGGCGGCGCAAGACCGTGGCGTGTGGAAGTCCCTACAAGAGACCTATGTCCAGCAGTGGACGTCTATTGGTTGATGATGATGACATATCTACATGCCTATGTATGGTATGGTCTTTATTTCAATTTCTCGAATAATATATTTTTTCTCTTATAGATAATATCATCACAAAAGAAGGATGTCAAACAAGAAATAGAGTTGCTAAAAGCGTGTCAAGGATGCCCCTACATCATCGCGTTGCATGACGTTTTCTACGACTCGGTAAGTTTAAAATTTTCGTCTTCTAGTATGACCAGTTCACAATTTTCTTCAGTCTATGATGTCTAGTATTCCGCCCTGCCACTACTAAAGAAGCAAGAAAAGCATGCAATCTTTAAAACACACTCAACATATGCACTCGAAGCTAAGTGTTAATTGCAAAGTGTTTTACAAGAGTTGTGCGGTGTTAGTGCGTAGTGCTTTTTTCCTGCTTCTTTAGTAGTGGGAGGACGAGCTGTTGATTGAATGATTTTTTGAAAGTAGTTCTCACGCGCCATTTTAACTTTATTTGTCAACTGTCATGTCAAAAAGCACGATTTTACTGTTGTTATTTTAAAGGTGAACCGTACTTTTGACATGTCAGTTGACACATTGAGTTAAAATGGCGCGTGATAACTCTGTTTATACGGACTATAACTTATTTTACCTATTTTTATAACAGTGTATATTGTTTTCCAGGCGTTTACGTACATAGTAACGGAACTAGCGTCGGGCGGAGAGCTCTCCTCGATAATAGGGTCTGCGGGAGAGAGAGTCGCGAGGAGACTTCTGGCGCAGCTCGCTTTGGCCGTTCGGCATATGCATGCGAGGAATGTCGTGCATAGGGACATTAAACCTGAGGTGAGTCGGATAACTTCTTTATGTTTCATGGTCTCCTAGTACTTTGTTAGAGATATTTTAAGAGCTGAACCTGAGGTGAGTGTGTATAAGTCCCGCAAATTGCTATTGTCATGTCTCATTAACATCGTAATGACGTCGTTTTGACATCAGCTCAAAACTTCAGTCTAGTGCTGACGTCACTAAAATGGCGGCCACGAGCATTAACAATTTGCGGGACTTGTACTTCTTTGTTTTATGGGCTTGTAGTAGAGGTAGTTCAGCAAACTTAGCAAAAGTGGTTTGAACAATGTCCTCATCTTACCTACGACTCGTGTCAGATTTGTCGGTGCTGGTTTTGCTGTCCGGCATAGTGACAGTTGCTAGTTAGGTGGAGAAGTCTCCTCAATAATGAAGTCTGCGGGAGAGAGAATCGCGAGGAGACATTAAATGCCGCTCGCGTTAGCCGTGCGGCATATGCATGCGAGGAACGTCGTGCAGAGGTAAGTCGCGGGCATTGTCTAGTATTACAATAAATGTATTGTTACAGAACATCCTGCTGAGCAGTTGCAGACTGAACGAGGCTAAAGTGAAGGTGGTGGACTTCGGGTTCGCGCGACGGTTGCCCGACTGCGTGGACGACCGACAGCGGATGATGACGCCTTGCTTCAGGTAATACTCATTGAACTATTGCGAGTGATATCCACTGGTAACCAGAACTTATGGCTATTATTATACTCATCATGATCAACCCATCACTGAGAGGTCCTCAAATCCTTCTCACTCTGAGAGGAGCCCCTGCTCACTACAGAGCAGGGGCTCCTCTCAGAGTGAGAAGGATTTGGCCATAGTCTACCACGCTGTCAATAACTATTTGCCTTACCTTGTAATTTCAGTGATTTAATATTTTTCAAACCTGCAATGCATCATGCTAAACCCGGGTCTGCCTTTAGAATGACATTTCAGCATTGTAGAGCCTTGTCTCTGTCACTCATACCTATGTGACGTTTTGTCGGTCTCAACGACAGAGACAATGCTCTACAAATCTGCTATCTCCTTCTAAAGGTCGATGTACATTACTCATGCTTGTGTTATCGGTATACGTAAGGTACACTATATGTGTGCGTTTGACAGCGCTTGCTCGCGACTGATTGGTCCGACATGCACGCACACTTACGCAAAGAACCATATAAACGACGTTACCACAAGTAAAGTTCACTAGCCTTCGTGAATTGCAAGAACTGTACTTCATAAACGAGATAGCTCCGTCCGCTTCCTGACATCAAGCCTTGTAGTTTAATTTAATTTAATTTTAGTTTAATTTAATTTTTAATTTATTTTATTTTGTAGAGACAAACAGTTACAATTAGATAAATAGATAGTATATATATTATATATATAAAAACACTTAAAAGTTAAAACAAAGCAGTCTCCAATGAGAAATTAACACTTATAATAAAAATTATGTCCACAACACACGGGCATAGTCCATGTATGAAAACTAGTCACAGAGTATTTAATCACTAACTAGGTAGGTAAACTTATGAATAGAATAGAATAGAATAGAATGTTTTTTTATTCATGTAAACTTTTTACAAGTGCTTATGAATAGTCGGGTAGTTTTAATTTACCACTGGTTCGGAATGCCGTTCCTACCGAGAAGAACCAGCAAGGAACTCGGCGGTTGCTCTTTTTAATTTTTCAATTTACAATGTTATTATACCGTACCTACTATACAAGCCATTGCAGCCCTGTGCATTGCTGGAGCGAGTCAAATCCAAGCTTTTTTATCGTTTACATAGTCTGCGACTGTATAATATGCTTTTTTTAGGAGCATACTTTTAACAATTTTTTTTTAAACTTGTGTAAAGGCAAGTCTAAAATTGCTTGTGGAATTTTATTATAAAATATTACACTCATTCCCACAAATGACTTTCCCTTCCCACCTTCCAGAGGCGGAGCGCAGGAGTAGCGAGCTTATTTTTGTTTCTAGTTTGCCTATCATGGAGATCACTGATTTTTTTGTAACTGTGAATGTTTTTTCGTACAAAAATTATATTATTGTAAATATATTGGGAAGCTACTGTAAGAATACCTAATTCCTTAATATATGGAACACAGAACTAAAATCGATTAAAGTATAAACTATAACTTGGCAGAATTTGATATTGCTAATTTATACCTATGGAGAGAGAGATGAAAAATATCACTTTAGTAATATGTAATTTTGATTTTTTTATGTTTTGTTGGCAGTTTGCCGTACGCAGCGCCAGAAGTAGTGTCATGTATCCGAGGCGGGTCCGCCGCGGCGGGCTACGGGTCCGGCTGCGACCTGTGGAGTCTTGGAGTTATTTTTGTAAGTATAAGGGTCCCTATCCACTGACGTGAAGCGAAACGAAGTTGGCGACGAGGATAGGCACCATGTGCTGTGGGAGTGTCCCCTTTATGAGGACTTGCGAGTGACGATGTTAGATGGGATCGTACGCGGGGAAGCGGGGCCGGTCTTCTACACGGACCTCGTCTCATCGGCGGGGAACTACAACCGACTACGGGCATTCGCGCACCATTGGCATAAGAGGCGGAGTAGCTCGGAAAGTGATCCTATAAGGATTCCTTTTTCCTTTTGAGTTACGGAACCCTAAAAATTGGAAAAAGATGTATTTATTTAACGACGAATTAGCCAGCTGAAATGGCAGTGGGCAGGACACGTCTGCCGCAGAACCGATGGCCGATGGGGCAGAAGTGTTCTGGAGTTGAGACCGCGTATCAGCAAGCGCAGTGTGTGACGACCTCCAACCCGTTGGACTGACGACCTTAAGAAGATAGCAGGAAGTGGGTGGATGAGGAAGGCGGAGGATCGTGTGTGGCCTATGTCCAGCAGTGGATGCAAACAGGCTGATTGATTGATTGATTGAGTATTTATTGGTTTAATGTTGTTCCAGTACTGCCTTCTGTGTGGAAAGGCGCCGTTCCAGCCTGTCTCCACAAAGGAGCCGGTCACAGCTTTTATGGATAGGATCCGATCCGGAAGCTTCTCTATGGAGGGTAACATTTTTTTTATATCAGTACCCTTATTATAATAATTTTATTTCTGGCAATGTAATATTATAAATGCGAAAGTGTGTTTGTTTGTTGATTTGTTCTTCAATCACGTCGCAACGGTGCAACGGATTGACGTGATTTTTTGCATGGGTATAGATAAAGACCTGGAGAGTGACATACTGGCTAGTTTTTATCCCGGAAAATCAAACAGTTCCCACGGGATATTTAAAAACCTAATTCCACGCTGATGAAGTCGCGGGCATAGTCAACTACATAAATATCTTATTAGACATACCTAAATAAAATATTTTTGTTTATAGGTCAAGTCTGGGAGGACATTTCGTGCGACAGCAAGCGTCTAGTGTCCGGCCTTTTGGCCGTGGAGCCTTCTGAGAGGCTGACCGTTACGGAACTCTTACAAGAACTGGGATTCAACACTTCTGATGCTAACAACTTTAAACTACAGGTTAGTATAATTTAAGACGGGCCTCAGACGAGTCGCAGGGAGCCGCTGGATCCAGGCGGCGCAAGACCGTGGCGTGTGGAAGTCCCTACAAGAGACCTATGTCCAGCTGTGGACGTCTATTGGTTGATGATGATGATGATGATGATGATGATGATGGTGATGATGATGATGATGATGATGATGATGATTATTATTATGATCATGATGATGATTATGATGATGATGATGATGATGATGATTATGATCATGATGATGATTATGATGATGATGATGATGAAGAAGGGCCTTGTCTGGTGGGAGCTTTCGGCCGTGGCTAGTTCTCACTTCCCACAACACTAGCAAGAGTTGTGCCGCCAAGCGATTTAGCGTTTCGGTACGATGTTGTGTATAAATCAATAAGGGGTATGGACTATGGATATATTAAAAGTCGCAAATTCCTTTCTAAGTTACCCCGGATCCAGCTTAGACTGCATCATCACTTACCATCACCAGTAAGATCGCATTTATTAAGGCACAGTCATCACCATCATCATGATCAACCCATCACCGGCTCACTACAGAGGGCGGGTCTTCTCTCAGAGTGAGAAGGGTTTTTGGCCATAGTCTACCACGCTGGCCATGTGCGGATTGGTAGACTTCACACACCTTTGAGAACATTATGAAGAACTCCCAGGCATGCAGGTTTCCTCACGATGTTTTCCTTCACCGTTAAAGCAAATGATATTTTATTAATTAAAACGCACATAACTCCGAAAAGTTAGAGGTGCGTGCCCGGGATCGAACCCCCGACCTCCGATTAGAAGGCGGACGTCCTAACCACTAGGCTATCACAGCTTGTGATAAAAGGCACAGTAGCTTGTTATAAAACTTAGTTGTCGCAGCGACAAGAATTATCAAAGAAAAAAAGTCGCTCAACGACGCTCTCTTGGCAATGCGTGCTAGTTAGTAATCACTCGTCGCACTCGCACACTCGCTCAGAGCGCTTATTTAATAAAATCTCTGTATTCCAGGACATGACAAAAGCGGACCTCTACAAACGCCGCAGCAAAAACAAGCAACGAAAATCCAGCACCTCCGAACCAGGTACGTCCACACAAACAGACATACCTATGGACGCAGACGAATCAAAGGAGGGCTCCCTAATAGAGACCATAAACAATTTGAAGAATAGAATGCATAAAAACTCCATAGAGAACGACGTAGAACTAATAAAGGCTAACACTTTAGATACTCCTGTACTCGAAAGTACGGAACCCAATTTCGATGACAACGAAGAAATACCATCGGTTAAGCCTGTAGAAAAGACATACGCAAAATCTAGATCCAAATTAGACGAATACATCTATATAGAAAGCAGTCAAGGTTTAGAAGAAACTGAGGTTGCTTTCCCTAAAAGTAATAGAACTAAGAAAGAGCACGAATCCCCCGTACCAAGGAAACGTAGGAAAATTGATACGAGATCCGCATCTAAAAAGAAAGTTAACGGCGATACTTCAGAGGTTATTAATACAAGGCAGCTACGTAGTAAAACGCCAGAGAAACGTGGTAGGGGACGACCCAGGAAAGTCCCACAAATAGACACGGAAAAACCCACTAGAACAACCAAAGAATCTATAGAAAACGACAAAACTATTGTCACTAGATCGACTAGAAAACGACGTTACGAAGAAGCGGTCGTAAACAAACCGGTTTTGAGAGAAAAGGGGCAGAACGGTCGAAAAAGTATCGCCGACTCGAAAGTCGAAACTAGAAAAGTCGTGAAAGCCAAACGAAATTTACCACCACCATTGAAAATAGAAAAAATTGAAACGAAAGAAGAGGAACCCCAAAATGTCAGAATGACTCGTTCTAGGCGTAGAAGACTAGAAATCAGTCTCTCTCCCTCCGAAGTTAAAAGTCTCATACCCTCTTTCTCATTCGAATCTGACCGTAGAGTCGATTCCGTAGAATCCAGCCGATCGAAGGCATCCAATACCAAAGGCAAAGGTAAAAAGAACGTTAAACCTAAAGTTAAACAAAATAAAACGAAAAAAACCCCGGTACGCAACGTACGTACCCGCGCGACGCGTAGGTGAAACCGCGTACCGGTACGATAATTACTATAGGTATTTAATACGTCTTTATTAAATAAAATCCCATCTAACTAACGCCATCTGTGTAGTTAGTGTAAGATTTTACCTCCCCTTTACTAGAATCCAAGTCAACGATAACGCCAGAGTAAAATGAACCTAAAAGTCAAGAGATTAAAGTCAAAAATTCAGTATCACAGATTTTAATTTCGCAACGTTTTCGTTTGAAAACGTGTAAGGGATTTATGGACGAAATTGAGCTTTAAAATAAGGCTGTTAAGGTTCATTTTACTTTGATGCTAAAGTTTCAGCGCTTGAATTTTATCAACGTTTGATGAGATGTAAAAATCTTATACTAAGGCTTCAGTTATCCTTTTTTAGACATTTCGGTTATAGTATCCGTCATGAAAGTTGAAAAATATCAATGTGCTGTGGAGGATTTATCGATCTGTTTGTTGGTACGAAGTAGAGCGCGATGGTGGGGGAGTGTCTATTCTGCCACACAATTGGTTCGTCATTCAACGTCATTTCCCAATCAGTATGAAAGATCAGTACCTAATCGCCAATGGCATGCCAGTCGTAGAGGCATAAAAGCAACTGCTTACTACTGTTTTACCGTGAAACTTAAGGTTGCCCTGCTTCTTTAAAATAGAAATTCTTCAAGAAATAAAAATTTATAGCACAGTATCCATAACAATCCAAACCTCTGGACATAGCTACTTTTATCATTGTCCTGTAAAGTTGCTAATTTTGGCTATACATTTTGAGAAAGGACTCGCCGTTTTTGCTCTATGTGTTCCCATAGGAACATTGATTTTCCGGGATAAAAAGTAAACTATGTCTTTCACCGGGATGCAAGCTATCTCTGTACCAAATTTTATCAAAATCGGTTGAACGCATGGGCCGTGAAAAGCTAGCAGACGGACAGACACTTTCGCATTTATAATATTATATTAGTATGGATATGCAATTTCAACTTTCGTGATGTGAACTATATAATTTATATTTATAGTCTGTAACGCCGGCAACTATTAAAAAATCCAATATGGCGTCACAGACTATGGCAACCTCAATAAATTCCAAATATGAAATGAGACAGATAGTGATTGAGTAATAACTAATAAATACATATAAATAATTAATATTTAAAACAAAATGGACGCTTGCTCATGCATATTATACATATAAATAAATAAAGAAATTATTTATTCAAAAGAGATACATTGATACTTCCTAATGTAGATCGAAATTAATTAATAATAAAATTGTTTTAACATCGCGTCCTGATTTGAGCTAGTAGTGACGTGATGCGATGCGATTTTTAAAGTAAATCAATTGAAAATGGCGGAGGACTGCCATACTTAGAAATAAATAAACGAAAGTTTCTCTGCATATGATTTACGTCATTTTGTATCAAATCAACTACGAATCGCATCTACATGGACGTTTTTACCTGTTTTTATTTTAACTTTAATTATTTTATTTAATGTTACTATTAATTAATAAGTCATCGATAATTATTTCCCCTCTATATTACCATTAGAGTTTTTCTTTTTAGAAATAAAATAGTTGTGTCGTTGGTTATTGTGTATTTTTTTTAATAGATAAAACAAATAATTGATATAATTAATTAAAATAGGATAATTTTGGATGTATGGTTGTTGCACCTCATCCCTTAGCAAATAATTTAAATAAACAAACAAATTTTAATAATAAGTTTTTTTAATCATACATAAAACTGATTTTTTTCTAAACTTTTCTGAACGTTTTAGACTGCTTTTTAATTAATCATTTATTATTTATAATCACTACCCATTTTATATATCTTAAAGTGTGTTTACTTTTTGGTTTGTTATTCAATGACGCCGCAAAGGAGCAACGGATCGACGTATTTTTAGCATGAATATAGCTAAAGTCCTGAAGAGTGACATAGACTACCATTTATTCCACAAAATCAAAGACTTCCGAGGGGATTTTTTAATAACCTAAATCTAACCGATTGACGTTGCGAGCGTCAGCTAGTATAAATATTTTAATAACCTCCCTGGCGCAGTGGTAAGCGCTATGGTCTAACAAGTTGGTCTGGTTCGATTCCTGGCCAAAGCAGGTGCAAGTAATTAAAAATATCACGCTGTCCCGTTATCAAAACACTTCTATCAATACCATTTCTATTACCATTTTATTTTCATTTTTAAGAAGCGTTCAGAAAATTGTCCATAGATCTCTTTTCATTTTAAAATGATTTTATCTACTCTTATTCATAAAAGGTTATTCTTAAACCAATGGTTGTAATGTTTTTATGAATAAGATCTCCATGGGTCGCCGGTCAGTATCCGGTTCGAAGGACCATGTGGTGTAATAAGTCAATACTGTTGGCGTCACGAAAAAAATGCTGTTGACCTTGTACGTGCGCAGTGGGTGATTAATCGGGCTATTTAATGGTACGAAGTGAGGCATGAGGGCAGAAAGAGCCTATCCTGCCGCGCTTTTGGTTGATCAGTCAACTATCCGTACCCATCGCCGTTGGTTCCAGAGCTCTTTTTACGTGAGGTCTACATTGGCCAAGGTCCTTATTCGCTGTGACATTTTATTTAATAAAAGGTGTTTTTGACGTTAGTAGCTGTCAATTTTGACCTCATAAAATGATGTCAAAATAGGCCAGTGTTTGTTCAAACTCAATTTTGATATCGAATGATGATATTAAAAAAGCATGTGCGACGTGCGTGTTTGATTAATCAAATCTTGTTCTGATATCAAACCACATATCTTGTACAAAAAGCTTCCAAATCCACGTCAAGAGCTGTCAATTTTGACGTCTAAAAATGATGTCAGAATAGACAGTATTTGCAGTTTCTTTTATAACGCGTAAAATTTAACTCCTCACGCGCCTTTTAACTTTGTGTACAATTTCATGTCAAAACGATTTTAGTCTTCATTTTAAAGGTGGTTCGTACTTTTGACATGACAGTTGACCCATATAGTTAAAATGGCACGTAAGGAGTCATTTTGTACGGACTATATGAAGTCTTCAATATCGACGCTAGTAGTCTATCAAAAATGATGTCACAGTGAATAAGGTGTGTTAATTTTGTGTGTATATTTGTTTGAACTTAGTAATAATAGGTTAAATTTGTAAATTTGATTTTAAATTTAATGCAATTAATAGTTAACTTCAGTCTTCATTGTGCAAATTATATAATTTTAACGTGAACCCAGCCTAGCTATAAAACTAGACACGTTAAGCATCCATACTACATAGGCACCACCTATACGCTATCCACGGAAAGAAATTAGTATAGGTAATACTCTTTTTCATTATAACCTGCCGGAAAATAAGTTCATACCTAAATGCATACCCTGGCTTGAAATCCCGTGCACGCCACTAGGTAATAGGGCTCTCTGTGTTACGTAATCTCATACAAATGACAGAGACGAAAATCTCAGTCGGTATTAACCATTTTGACTTACCAACCAATCACAAACGTATTGTTTTAAAAAAATATTCAAAATTCAATTCGAAAATGTTTTCAAAACATTCGAATATCAATTCGAAAATGTTATCAAAAACATTCGAAGTTAAATTCGATAACAGGTTCGTTTCTGATTGGTTGGTGACTCAAAATGTTCGCCCACTAAGATTTTCGTTCCTGTCATTTGTATAGGATTACGTAACTGAGAGAGAGTATGTTAGGCAGTTGCGCTCCACATTAGGCTGAGTCATCTACTGTTTTGTGTGATTGCAGCCAAGCGCAAGCCTACATATTAAAAAAATCCATCAGTCAAGTCCGTCAATCATCATTAATGTAGCAGATAATTGTCCAGTAGTATTACGGAAAAGGGACTTTAAAAATTTTGGCCTACCTAGTGGTCCGCCATTTTTTTTTTTGCAAAACTGATAGCAAACCCTATCATCCAATGGCCACTTAGTAACATCGACAAAGGACAATTCTATAGCTAAGTTGGGCTCACTATTTGTATGGTGAAAGTGCCAAAGCGTGTTTGAGAAATGTTGCTATTTTAGTACCTAATTTAAATTAAATAAAAACACTATTATCTTTTCTAAATTCGCTCTTTCCTTCGACTGTACTTAACTTTAAATTAAAAAAAAAGTCTTCTTTCCTTTCGCCCGTTAAAATCGATGCAAAACTTTTTGGGCTTTTTCGAGTCACAAAGTAAACTTATCGGGTTTTTATCGGATATATTTTGGAGTGTGCTGTGGTCATGGCCGTGGCTCATGATCTTCACGATCTTGTTCCTCTTTTTTTACGGCTTTGGGTTCTAGCCCTTTTGAGCTCTTGTTCCTCCTTCACTGTTCTACCACAGAACAGCAAGAGACTGAACGTTAGCATCCTTATGTGTTCGACATCTAATCGACTTCTATGAAATTTAATTAAGACATCGTCGGCCGTCTGTTCAGGAGAAGGTCGGAAGTTCGTCTCCGGGCCCGTACCTCTAACTTTTTGGAGTTATGGGGTTATTCCCGTTGAGTCACACCCCCGTGTGTAACACTGTTACTCAACGGGAATTTTTAAA
Organism: Maniola hyperantus; assembly: GCF_902806685.2. Lineage (NCBI taxonomy): Eukaryota > Metazoa > Arthropoda > Insecta > Lepidoptera > Nymphalidae > Maniola > Maniola hyperantus. The sequence goes on from NC_048560.1 coordinate 6,097,245, forward strand.
AATAGTTGTCCCACTGAGTCACACTGTTACACAATGGGACAACTATTTTTAAAAATTCCCGTTGAGTCACACCTACATATTGCTGTGCATTTTAAGCAATTAAAAATCACTTGCTTTAGCGGTGAAGGAAAACATGGTGAGAAAACCTGGATGTCTAAGAGCTCTCCATAATGTTCTCAAAGGTGTGTGAAGTCTGCCAATCCGCACTTGACCAGCGTGGCCGACACTATGACCAACCCTTCTGATTTTGAGAGGAGACCCGTTCGCAGTAGTGGGCTGGCAATGGGTTAATCATAATAATGATGATTACTTGAAGAGTCGGCGCCCAAGAAGATTTGCGTTGATTAATACTGTATTTAAGCGCTTTTACCAAATAAATATAAAAAAGTAAACTATGATTGTTTCATTATTGTATATAAAAATTTAGTGTTTAGTACAAATTCGGTGGAAGAATAAAATTAATTATTACTACCAACATTATTTATGGAAAATCTCAAAAAAATTAAAGGCAATTAAAAAGAAACGCCGCGCCGCGTGTCGATGGTTGGCATATCATTGGTGTTTATGGTATTTTGCAATTTGTTTTTATTTCTTTTTCCAGTGCGACAAGGCTATCTTGGCGCGTGGCCAAAATGGGAACTAACGTTGCCGTCAAGTGTCCCCTTTGTTCTTGTTTGAATAATCCAAGCCTTTGTTCTCCAATAGCGCCCCCTGTCAATGTCATTCAAGCGTCAAGAGAGCCTTATCGCAGTGTCAATGTAATTCTAAAGGAGTTTGGGGGAATATCGTAGGCATTGTTTAAACAGTTTATAAAAGAAAGTGTCTAGACGGCCACAAGCAGTCGTTTTATGTTAAAAATTCTATCCTGCCATTTTTTATTAAGTTTTGAGAAGCTATTCAAATTTGTTCCTTAATGTAAACAAATAAGGTTCAATTTTGGAGTCAACTTAATAAAAACAAAAGTCAACTTAATGGAAACAAATTAATGGGCTAAGTTCTACTAGGTACTGAGGCTGTCTAGACGCTCTATTATACTCATAATACTTATCAGGAATTGGTTTTTTGTCCAATTTTGATTAAGACTTGCAAAAAAATGATAACTCAAGCGTCTTCGAGTTTTATTTTATTTTATTTAGAGATTGTATGTTGTTTTTGATTTACAAAATTTAGTATACTAATACACCCCCACTCCTTTCGTGTCTTCGACTTGTATGGGTTAAAAGTGTGTTCAATAATATATAAAAATTACTATATCAATTATATATTATTCTCTATGTACATCTATCTATTAAATTTTTTATAATGGCAACACATCTAACTAAATGTCACAGTGTTTATCATACATTATATCTACTGTTGTTATATACTAAGAAGCAATACTTAACAACCAAATTAGTTCATTTAACAATGTTTTGGTTATTGTGTCGATTTTAATGCAATACTTTCTGTGGTATAGTCAGAGATATTACTTATAAAACAGATTATAAGAAATTCGTTCCCTTGTGTATATGACACATAGGTATATACCCGTAGCTACATAGACTACTTAAATATCGGTGCGGGTTTTACGCACCTTTTGGCACCTACGAGTATGCTTCAAAAATGATTCATTACCGGGGTTGATTATATTAGATTATAGTTAGCAAAATAAAAATAAATTGAGATCGGTTAAAATATACTACTGCTGAGAATAAAATGACAGCCACATAACTTTTTTGATGTATTTGATTAAATTACTTCCCTATAGTTAATTAAAATGGGCTCGAACATTACATGATTTTCTTGACATTTAAAAACTATGCTGATTTTTCATTTAAAAACGAAGTCGGCTAAAACATTTTTTTTAAATAAAACTTGCGTAGAACGTTTTGCATTAAAAACCAACCACGATAATCGCCTCAAAGTTTTATGTAAAAATCTGTTGGTATTCTAATTCGTCATAATTAGGGTAGATTTATATTGAAGGAGTGTTGAGAAGATAATGCTAATATCTGGCATCCACGCAACTTTAGTACGATATCGCCCTCAAAGTTTCTTTACGAGTTTTCAACGCCATAATATTATGAAGTGTTTGTAAAAATAATTGTGCTCGTGTGAAGACTCCTTTAACACATAGCAAGCTTGAAAATATTCATTTTTTATATTTTGATGATTTTTGGATTTAATTACTTAGGTATCTACATAATTTTATTTTATTTATTCTTTTTAATTTTATTTTTATCACAAATACCTATCTCTTATCTACAGCCGCTTTTAAGTCTAAAAAAATAAAATTGTTCTGTTAAGAACAGGATAAAAAAAAATTATAAGTTCTTTTTGAATTATAGGTACCTAAGTGTATTTATTTTATTTTTATTTATCAAAATCGCTTAGTTTTCCTATTTTAAGAGTTTATATTACCAAATTGCTTGAGTTTTATAAGAATTAATTTATAGCAAAATCAAAAACAATATTTCGAACTTTAATCATTAATGTTGCCAGAACAAAACAGTTTTACCAAAAATGGTCCCCATTTGGTTTTATGAACTAAACTGACAGCTATAATATAATAATGCTATCCTTTTCCGCAGCGAATATTATGAAGAAGAAAGCGCTATATTTAGACCTATAAATTTCAGTTTAGACTTAGGAATATATCGAATATATAATATACCGAATAGGCACTGAATGAATGGAAACAGTTAAACAGCTTGCTATGTGTGAACACAGCATTATATTATGCAAGTCAGACGCGAAGCAAAATTTTCTATAAGGAAATTGTAAATTTCCGCTCGCTTTGATAAGTCATTACGTCACTAGTGTCGTAAAGTATGTAAAAGTGCACTTAAAAAGGATTGAACCAAAAGATTATATAATTTTATAATAAAGTGTTAGAAGTTATTAAATATTGTGTAGTCGGCTATAAACAAATTTTGTAACACGTTACACGAAATGCCGGCCGAAATATTGGATTGTAATAAATATACCAATTTAACATTCGTCTCTTGTTTTATTGTTAAGATTATAATTATTATCATCATCATCAGTCTTTACTCACTTACAGAGTGTAACCAGAACGCTAGCAAAAACGGTGACTGTCTAAGGTAGCCCTATTGTGACTCTTAGAGCAAGATAGCTAAATGCATTTAGGCTCTTATAAGAACGTGACAAAATAATTATTTTCTGTCCTTACCAGCGTGGCCACTTGTTTTTGTTTGTCAATATGTATTTGTACGTGAGATCTTGACAAACGACGGGATATGAGTTTATGTTGACTCCACGTTGACTC